>NC_058524.1:260353166-260360666 GCF_904849725.1 Hordeum vulgare subsp. vulgare | reverse complement strand
ACAACAACAACCAAAACTACAACAAAAGTAGCAACACCAACACCAACACCACCACCAGCACCACCACCACCACCAGCACCACCACCACCACCACCAACAACAACAACAGGAACACCACCACCACCAATAGCAAGAACAACAACAAAAATTTGACATCCCAAAATTATAAATTTTGGAATGTTAATATAATTATTAGATTCATTTTTTATTTGTTTGAGTGATTGAGACTTGAGTGGAATTTGAAACTTTTTTAGAACTTTTGAATGAGAGGGAATAAAATGACTTTCCCATTTTCTTTTGAATTCAAATTCATCCATTTAAAATCTATGAGACAAGATAACATGACTTCTTCAACTATAAAGAATTTGAATGAATGTGGCATTTAATTTTTTTTCTTTGGTTTTTGATTTGAATTTTATTTTTGGCACAAGATTTCAACCACAAATTTTTTTCCTGACAATATACTTGCCAAGCAAGAAAGAGAGGACGTAACATGACACCCCCCCAAAAAAAAGAAAAATCAGAAGAAAAATAGTGCCAAAATTTAAAGACAAAATTTGGATTTTATTGAATTTTAATAAAAATAAATTTTTATAAAGTTTTTATTTTGTGAAAAATAAAATGATCATGTTGTACGAAATTTTATTCTGAAAATTTTGATATATAATATGCCTATATAAAATATCTCTTAATTTCGTTTATATTTGTTTTCGCTGTTTATTTTGAAAAAATAAAAAAAGGACACTATTCACCAAGAAACACTTTTCATCCGAGCTTGCCTATGGGCTGGCCGAAATTTACTTGGCCCATGGGCATTTGGTCCCCCTCCTTTTCTCTTCTTTACGTATATGTTTAGTCCCACATTGCCTAGCTATTAACCGTTAGACATTCTTTCCACCTATAAATATAGACCCATAGGAGCATCCAAAAATCATCTATTTCGAGTTAAATCAATCTTTTGGTTTGACTAGGTTTATTAAATAAAAATATTCTCTTCTCTTCGGCGGGATTTCTCGAAGTCGTCTCCTCATTGGAATTAATTCTTACTCTGCATTCTGAAGGTATTTCTCTTCGCATTTTTTATACTCCCGTAGTTTATTATTTCTAGACTAGCATTCCTCCACTAGTATACGGTAGAGTAATTAGATATATTAATTAGTCTTCGTATGTCCACATTAGTACTAGAATTCTTTTATATGTAGCACTTTTATTCCGTAAAACAGCTTGGCCCTAATTTTTCAAATAGCCATAACTCTTTACTCGTTTATCCGAATTAGATGAAACCAACGCCTAGAGTTTCGTCTTGATCCCACCTATCCTGTGAACCTATCATATCAAATTTTTGAAATTTTCAAATTTCGAAATTTGTTCATATTCATATTCAAACTTCTTTTGATTATATCTTTTTATCCGTAGCTCCGTTTTAGATGAATTCAATTGCGTCGGATTTGTATCAAAGTAATCTTTCCGTTTGTATCCTTAGTTTTAACTTTTCAACTTATAATTTTGATGAAATCAGATTTATCTATGAGTGCCCAAAAGAATTGACATCGTTCTAAGCCGATTCAATGTTATATTGAAGTATTTGTATCTTTTGATCCGCTAGTTCAAATCTAGTAATTCTTTTTTCTACACGCTCATATTGATCTCCTATATCCAGTAGCATCATTAGTTTCGACCTTTGAACATTACAAATTTGAGCGATTCAAATTTGTATTCGAACATTCATTTGATCTTATCTTGCAAATCGTACCACCTTTTCAATCGATTCCTTTTACCCCTAAACACTCATGTCATATATTTTTGTACGTAACCATCGTACTTCAGTTCAACTTCTCTTGACCTTTTGAATGCAAATTCAATTCATACTTCAATTCGCTATAACTTGCGTTGTAGTGCTCCATTTCAAGAAATTCTTTCTACAAATAAATTCGTATGTCTTATACTATTTGTCAAATAACATTCATGTTGTTCTCCTAATATTTTTGATCATCTCCCATAGTGTATGCAAGTCGAGCTTATATAGCAATAGTTCAGCGTCCATTACCTCTTTTGATCTCATTCATGCACCTTCACTTTAGAACACACTTAGGACCTTTTTATTAAACCTTAGTACATTGTTATTTTGCACCAAGACATGCTTTGTTCTTATGTTCTCTTGGTTCTTCCTTTTTGGCATGAATGTTTATTGAATGGTATTCATTTACGATAGATTGCTCGGAGTGTGGCGAGTAGAATTATCAGGATTATGAGAGCGACTATCTTCATCAAGTAATACCAGGCAAGTCATTTGATCATGTATCACCTATGTTTTATGCATCGTAGTTCTACCATCCTATGCCCAATTGCATGCTGAGTAGGTACTTGGAAATTATGGTTACATATTGTAGTATCATGTGGTAGGCACCCAACAACCCCGTTACTTGGCCCGGGATGACAAATTTCATATTGCTATCCTTGAGTAGACGAGATTCTGGTTGAGAGTTTACCACGAGTGATGCGAGAATAATCTAATAACCAAGACCGGTTAAGTCAAGACTTTTCAAGACCTCGTGATGCAATGCAACTCTGGGTGAAGGACGGTTGATCGGCTCCCCAGAGAAACCAGTGGATGACCCGGGATGTTGGAGACGGCCATGACATCTTGCGGAAAGCTTCACCCAGGCTCAAAGAGACGGACTGATATTTTCAAGACCCAAGGCTTACCTGCACAGCCACAAGTCATTATGGGCTCTCGCTTGGTTGGACAACGCGGCGACTCTGGACAGGCGGTGCCACCAGATGTAAAAGAACGGTATGATTTGGATGGGCACCGACAGGGATTCAGAGGGACCCGTTGAAAGATCATGTTTTGATCATCCGGTCTTCAAACACCCTGAAGTGCGAGGACATACACGGAGGCGATCAAATCTTGTGGGGAACGTGTGCAAAACTCTGCAGAGTACTCAAACCTAATCGATTAGCCGTGTCCACGGTCATGGACAACTTGAGCCAAAGGAACTGAAGTTATCTGAAATTCTCAACACAAATAATAATATTGATGTGGGTATTATTGACAACACGGGGACGAGAATTGGTTGGTGGAACCATCTCATTAACAACCAACAATGTAGTAACATTTTGCTTTTAGCCCTCTCTTGATGTAGGAGAAACCTTGCTTTTCGCTAAAAACTTATAGCCCCACCTGCCATATATGCATATAGTATAGATGATTACTTTTCACCCCTCTCTTATGTGACCTGCCGGCATGTTGACCTACACGGCTGCAACGTCTTATGTTGCAGATATTTTTCTTCGACGAGTAAGAGTACGATTCAGGGTTACGGTCTACACTCAACTTGCCGTTGGTGTTTATAGGGACTCCACTCCCTTGACTGCTTCCGCTGAGATATTTAAGGTATATATCAGTTTTACGCTATTTCCATGTGATTGCACTTTGATATATACATTGATGTACTGTGTGTGCCAGCATACTGATCCAGGGATGGCACAAATACACAGAGGCTTGACTCGTCTTCAGTCGGGTCGCTACAGAAACGGTATCAGAGCACATGTTGACTATAGGATGTGACCCTAGAAATTGGAAATCTCTTAGGAAAGGATCTCTCAAAAAACTTTATTTTCAAGAACACATTTTACTTCTCATCTCTTCTGATTTCATCAAACGTTCTCTCCCAGCTCCAATAGTTAGACAATACCCTTACCCCTTCGACCTCATGAAGAATCAACGGAGTTCTACTTCAAAGTAAAGAGGATTTCACCACGCGTTTGAAGAATTGAAGCTACACCAACAGAAGACTCTCAAGACCCGAAGAACTCGAAGACCCTGAAGTGTTCGAATTATTATATGACCATTAGAAGTCCAATCCCCTTTTATGTACCCACGTTAGATACGATGATTTGTGAGCCGTCATTGGTGTGTGTTTTCCGACGGCCACAACTAAAAACTATTCTCAAAAATATTGTTTGTATTGTGTGTATCTCCTTCTCTCTTACCCGTCTCATCCCCAAAACCTCAACCCTACCAGATGGAGTATGAAGCTGGACTTGTAGTCTCTGGACCAATGACCCAGCTGGAGGCGGATATATGGATTCAAAACATGGAGAACCACTTCGGGAGCAACTTGATCTCAAGGAAGTATGAAGTGGAACACGCTCTCTAGTACTTTACCCAAAGTGCTGCTATCTGGTGGAAAATACATCATGCCATACAAGGATTTAGTGGAGCAGAAACCTGGGACGAATTCAAGAACACTTTGTTAAGATCCCGTCTTATTCAAAAGTGCTATGATAATCCGAAGGACAAGACTTGTGCATGCAAGATCTGTGGAGAAATAGGACACACCCAGGAAGAACACCAGGATGGATGCACTCATTGTGAAGAAAATCACCCAGCTGAGGAGTGCCCAAGTAGTCAGGTGACTTGTTTACTTTGTGAAGGAACCACCCACTACCCAGCTCAGTGTCACATTTACCCCAAGGTGCAACAAGTTGTCAAGCAGCAGAAAGAGGCAGTGAAGGAAACCCTCAAGAAGAAGATTCTAGAAGAACTGGTGATGAACGAAAATATTGAAGACCCTGATGGACAAGGTCTGACCAGATTTCTCTCCAATGCATGCTACTCATGTGGAGGAGAAGGACATTATTCACAGGATTGCACGAAAAGAAGCCAAGAGTATCTGGGGAACTTCCCGACGGAAAAAGTGGAGTTTTAACCACTTGAAATAGAAGAACAGGGCAAAATAAAGGAGTCCGAAAAGAAGAAAAAGTACCCTCGGCAGAGCCAAATCTCTGCAGATATAGACCCGAGTCATGTTAGATGTTACAAGTGCATGGAATTTTGCCACCACAAATACATTTGCTCAGGAAGGAAGCCGGAAACCCAAGTACGCACCCCGAGATTTTCATGAAGGTTATCCTAAGAGCATGAAGGGATAAGCTATGATGAATCAGCAAACATTTTCTTAGGAGCATACGAAAACCTAAGAGTGGTAAAGAATGCGATAGATTTTTTATTTAGCTTGCAGAACCAATGGATTCATACGAACTTTGTTCATGTACAAGAAAAATTCTGCAATGCTTGTGAGGATGCCCGAGTGTTAGAATGCGAGATTCGCTAAACCTTATACAGAGAAATGATTTGGGTGCGGAATGGATTGATCACCATGACGACTTACTCTTATCATTTATCTTGCTATTCGGAATGGTAAATCTGAGAGACTTACCCATAGTGAGAGACGACGTTCTTTGAAGCTTTTGTTTAAGCCTTAGAATGGTATAATGAAAGCCCATGTACATGGCACTTGTTGTCATGCGTAGGAATTTTTTTTTACGGTGAGGATGAAGCCAAGACCCATTTCACTACAGGATAACCACAAATGATAGATCACCATGAGAATCATCGATAAGTTATTTAGATTGATCATTAGACCTGTCAGTTAAGAAGACCCAGTGACGGAAGAAGCTTATATCAACAGAAGAACCCTTGATTTTGATGGAAACATTATGAATATAATGGAAGAGCTTCACCAAAGTAGTTATCATGAAGAATGTGAGGAGTCAGATGCCAAGATTCCACAGGATTGTTAATAATTTGAGGGACCGGTAACTCTCACTTTAAGTGTGGTAGCACCCCACTTTGTAGGAGATTGGATTTGTTAGAAGACCTCCAAAACCTAAACCTTTTCTTTCTAGCCTCTTCGAATCTCGAGGACGAGATTCATTTTAAGTGTGGTAGTTTGTAACATCCCAAAATTATAAATTTTGGAATGTTAATATAATTATTAGATTCATTTTTTATTTGTTTGAGTGATTGAGACTTGAGTGGAATTTGAAACTTTTTTAAAACTTTTGAATGAGAGGGAATAAAATGACTTTCCCATTTTCTTTTGAATTCAAATTCATCCATTTAAAATCACTCAGAGAAGATAACATGACTTCTTCAACTATAAAGAATTTGAATGAATGTGGCATTTGATTTTTTTTCCTTTGGTTTTGATTTGAATTTTATTTTTGACACAAGATTTCAACCACAATTTTTTTTCCTAACAATATACTTCCCAAGCAAGAAAGAGAGGAGGTAACATGACACCCCCCCCCCAAAAAAAGAAAAGTCAGAAGAAAAATAGTGCCAAAAATTTAAAGACAAAATTTGGATTTAAAAAAATAAATTTTTATAATGTTTTTATTTTGTGAAAAATAAAGTGTTCATGTTGTACGAAATTTTATTCTGAAAATTTTGATATATAATATGCCTATATAAAATATTCTCTTAATTTCGTTTATATTTGTTTTCGCTGTTTATTTTGAAAAAATAAAAAAAGACACTATTCACCAGGAAACACTGTTCATCCGAGCTTGCCTATGGGCTGGCCGAAATTTACTTGGCCCATGGGCATTTGGTCCCTCCTTTTCTCCTCTTTAGGTATATGTTTTGTCCCACATTGTCTAGCTATTGACCTTTAGACCTTCTTTACACCTATAAATATAGACCCATAGGAGCATCGAAAAATCATCTATTTCGGGTTAAATCAATCTTTTGGTTTGACTAGGTTTATTAAATAAAAATATTCTCTTCTCTTCGGCGGGATTTCTCGAAGTCGTCTCCTCATTGGAATTAATTCTTACTCTTCATTCTGAAGGTATTTCTCTTCGTATTTTTTTATACTCACGTAGTTTATTATTTCTAGACTAGTATTCCTACACTAGTATACGGTAAAGTAATTAGATATATTAATTAGTCTTCGTATTTTCACATTAGTACTAAATTCTTTTAGATGTAGCACTTTTATTCCGTAAAACAGCTTGGCCCTGATTTTTCAGATAGCCATAACTTTTTACTCGTTTGTCCGAATTAGATGAAACCAACGCCTAGAGTTTCGTCTTGATCCCACCTATCGTGTGAACCTATCATATCAACTTTTTGAAATTTTCAAATTTCGAAATTTGTTTATATTCATATTCAAACTTCTTTTGATCATATCTTTTTATCCGTAGCTCCGTTTTAGATGTATTCAATTGCGTCGGATTCGTCTCAAAGTAATATTTCCGTTTGTATCATTAGTTTTAACTTTTCAACTTATAATTTTGATCAAATCAGATTTATCTATTAGTGCCCAAAAGTGTTTACATCGTTCTAAGCCGATTCAATGTTATATTGAAGTATTTGTATCTTTTGATCCGCTAGTCCAAATCTTGTAATTCTTTTTTCTACACGCTCATATTGATCTCCTATATCGAGTAGCATCATTAGTTTCGACCTTTGAACCTTACAAATTTGAGCGATTCAAATTTGTATTCGAACATTCATTTGATCTTATCTTGCAAATCGTACCACCTTTTCAATTGATTCCTTTTAACCCTAAACACTCATGTCATATATTTTTGTACGTAACCATCGTACTTCAGTTCAACTTCTCTTGACCTTTTGAATGCAAATTCAATTCATACTTCAATTCGCTATAACTTGCGTTGTAGTGCTCCATTTCAAAAAAAAATTTC